>NW_021130394.1:0-316 GCF_004193835.3 Ostrinia furnacalis | reverse complement strand
GTTGTCGACAATTATGTATACCTGGGACAAACAGTCCAGTTAGGTAGGTCCAACTTCGAGAAAGAGGTCAATCGTCGAATCCAACTCGGATGGGCAGCGTTCGGGAAGCTTCGCCATATACTCATGTCCGAAATACCGCAGTGTCTCTATCGGAATACAGCACTTTTATTTTTTGGCCGGGACTTTTGATTTTGGACCAAAATGGATGATGTCCTTTGGTATACTTATCGTTATTAAAATTTATTAGCGAATTGAGTTGCTTCTCAAACTAAATGGCAAAGCCAGATTTTGTATGGAAGGTGGCGTCTTTTTTTTT